>NC_066585.1:217813133-217815633 GCF_024323335.1 Lathyrus oleraceus
AAAAACGAAAAGAAATCGGCTCTACCGTAATAGTTGTGTTTCACATGATATAAAGACTATATATATATATATATATATATATATATATATATATTATCATTGATGACATTGTAACTTTTTCTTTGTTTCCTTATAAAACATCGACATTTAGCTTGAATGTGTCCAAAACATTTGCATTTATGACATTGGATCCCTTTGCCTCTTTAAGAACGGTTGAGGTTTTGACTTGTATAATAATAAGTGTCTGGGTGGTGTAGTTGGTTATCACGCTAGTCTCACACGCTAGAGGTCCCCAGTTCGAACCTGGGCTCAGACATTTTTTTTGAAAAAATAAAACATATGGGCTCGAACAATGATGGGCATCATTATGATAATGAGAGGCAGGAAAGATTGTTCAACTATAAAAGAGAATTTAATGGCTCACCATTATCTCTAACACCTTGCATGTCTTTGATGTGAGTAGTGAACGTCACAATATTTTTTTAACTTTTTCTTTGTTTCCTTATAAAACATCGACATTTAGATTGAATGTGTCCAAAACA
Source organism: Lathyrus oleraceus (assembly GCF_024323335.1). Lineage (NCBI taxonomy): Eukaryota > Viridiplantae > Streptophyta > Magnoliopsida > Fabales > Fabaceae > Lathyrus > Lathyrus oleraceus. The sequence continues at coordinate 217,813,676 of NC_066585.1, forward strand.
TTTGCATTCATGACATTGGATCCCTTTGCCTCTGTAAGAACGGTTGAGGTTTTGAGTTGTATAATAATAAGTGTCTCGATGGTGTAGTTGGTTATCACGCTAGTCTCACACACTAGAGGTCCCCAATTCAAACCTTGACTCTGACATTTTTTTTTGAAAAAATAAAAACATATGCACTCGAACAATGATGGGCATCATTATGATAATGAGAGGCAAGAAAGATTGTTCAACTATAAAAAACGAAAAGAAATCGGCTCTACCCTAAATGTTATGTTTCACATGATATAAAGACTTGTTACTTAACATTGTGAATTATGTTTTCTACATAAGAGTAACACACATATTCTTTTATTTAATGGCTCACCAGTATCTCTAACACCTTGCATGTCTTTGATGTTAGTAATGAACGTCACAATATATATATATATATATATATATATATATATATATATAATATATATATATATATATATAGAGAGAGAGAGAGAGAGAGAGAGAGAGAGAGAGAGATAGATAGATAGATAGATAGATAGATAGATAGATAAATAGATATAGATATAGATATATATTATCATTGATGACATTGTAACTTTTTCGTTGTTTCCTTAAAAAACATCGACATTTAGCTTGAATGTGTCCAAAACATTTGCATTCATGACATTGGATCCCTTTGCCTCTGTAAGAACGGTTGAGGTTTTGACTTGTATAATAATAAGTGTTTGGGTGGTGCAGGTTGTTACCACGCTAGTCTCACACACTAGAGGTGCCCAGTTCGAGCCTGGGCTCAGACATTTTTTTTGGAAAAATAAAAAACATATCCTCTCGAACAATGATGGGCATCATTATGATAATGAGAGGCAAGAAAGATTGTTCAACTATAAAATAGAATTTAGTGGTTCACCATTATCTCTAACACCTTGCATGTCTTTGATGTGAGTAGTGAACGTCACCATATTTTTTTTAACTTTTTCTTTGTTTCATTATAAAATATTGACATTTAGCTTGAATGTGTCCAAAACATTTGCATTCATGACATTGGATCCCTTTGCCTCTGTATGAACGGTTGAAGTTTTGAGTTGTATAATAATAAGTGTCTCGGTGGTGTAGTTGGTTATCACGCTAGTCTCACACACTAGAGGTCCCCAAATCGAACCTGGTTCTGACATTTTTTTACAAGATAAAAACATCTGCACTTGAACAATGATGGGCATTATTATGATAATGAGAGGCAAGAAAGATTGTTCAACTATAAAAAACGAAAAGAAATCGGCTCTACCCTAATAGTTGTTTTCACATGATATAAAGACTATATATATATATATATATATATATATATATATATATATATATATATATATATATATATATATATATATATTATCATTGATGACATTGTAACTTTTTCTTTGTTTCCTTATAAAACATCGACATTTAGCTTGAATGTGTCCAAAACATTTGCATTTATGACATTGGATCCCTTTGCCTCTTTAAGAACGGTTGAGGTTTTGACTTGTATAATAATAAGTGTCTGGGTGGTGTAGTTGGTTATCACGTTAGTCTCACACACTAGAGGTCCCCAGTTCGAACCTGGGCTCAGATATTTTTTTTGAAAAAATAAAACATATGGGCTCGAACAATGATGGGCATCATTATGATAATGAGAGGCAGGAAAGATTGTTCAACTATAAAAGAGAATTTAATGGCTCACCATTATCTCTAACACCTTGCATGTCTTTGATGTGAGTAGTGAACGTCACCATATTTTTTTAACTTTTTCTTTGTTTCATTATAAAATATTGACATTTAGCTTGAATGTGTCCAAAACATTTGCATTCATGACATTGGATCCCTTTGCCTCTGTATGAACGGTTGAAGTTTTGAGTTGTATAATAATAAGTGTCTCGGTGGTGTAGTTGGTTATCACGCTAGTCTCACACACTAGAGGTCCCCAAATCGAA
>NC_066585.1:217820633-217823133 GCF_024323335.1 Lathyrus oleraceus
AACTTTTTCTTTGTTTCCTTATAAAACATCGACATTTAGCTTGAATGTGTCCAAAACATTTGCATTTATGACATTGGATCCCTTTGCCTCTTTAAGAACGGTTGAGGCTTTGACTTGTATAATAATAAGTGTCTGGGTGGTGTAGTTGGTTATCACGCTAGTCTCACACACTAGAGGTCCCCAGTTCGAACCTGGGCTCAGACATTTTTTTTTGAAAAAATAAAACATATGGGCTCGAACAATGATGGGCATCATTATGATAATGAGAGGCAGGAAAGATTGTTCAACTATAAAAGAGAATTTAATGGCTCACCATTATCTCTAACACCTTGCATGTCTTTGATGTGAGTAGTGAACGTCACAATATTTTTTTAACTTTTTCTTTGTTTCCTTATAAAACATCGACATTTAGCTTGAATGTGTCCAAAACATTTGCATTCATGACATTGGATCCCTTTGCCTCTGTAAGAACGGTTGAGGTTTTGAGTTGTATAATAATAAGTGTCTCGGTGGTGTAGTTGGTTATCACGCTAGTCTCACACACTAGAGGTCCCCAATTCGAACCTGGACTCTGACATTTTTTTTTTGAAAAAATAAAATATATATATATAAAGTTTTACACAATCGATTCATCACCATCACCCATTTGCATTACTTTATAGATTTTTAAAATAAAAGTCAAACTGGTTCCAACATCCAATGGCTATGATTAACTGACGGTGTAAAATCTTTTTACGTACGGTGTCACTGTATTTCAATTAAATCCATATATATATATATATATATAAATATATATATATATATATATATATATATATATATATATATATATATATATATTATATATATATATATATATATATATATATTATCATTGATGACATTGTAACTTTTTCTTTGTTTCCTTATAAAACATCGACATTTAGCTTGAATGTATCCAAAACATTTGCATTCAAGACATTAGATCCCTTTGCCTCTGTAAGAACGGTTGAGGTTTTGACTTGTATAATAATAAGTGTCTGGATGGTGTAGTTGATTATCACGCTAGTCTCACACACTAGAGGTCCCCAGTTCTAACCTGGGCTCAGACATTTTTTTTTGAAAAAATAAAAACATATGGGCTCGAACAATGATGGGCATCATTATGATAATGAGAGGCATGAAAGATTATTCAACTATAAAAAAGAATTTAATGGCTCACCATTATCTCTAACACCTTGCATGTCTTTGATGTGAGTAGTGAACGTCACAATATTTTTTTAACTTTTTCTTTGTTTCCTTATAAAACATCGACATTTAGCTTGAATGTGTCCAAAACATTTGCATTCATGACATTGGATCCCTTTGCCTCTGTAAGAACGGTTGAGGTTTTGAGTTGTATAATAATAAGTGTCTCGGTGGTGTAGTTGGTTATCACGCTAGTCTCACACACTAGAGGTCCCCAATTCGAACCTGGGCTCTGACATTTTTTTTTTACAAAATAAAACATCTGCACTTGAACAATGATGGGCATTATTATGATAATGAGAGGCAAGAAAGATTGTTCAACTATAAAAAAAAAAAAGATCGGCTCCACCCTAATAGTTGTGTTTCACATGATATAAAGACTATATATATATAATATATATATATATATATTATATATATAATATATATATTATATATATAATATATATATATATATTATCATTGATGACATTGTAACTTTTTCTTTGTTTCCTTATAAAACATCGACATTTAGCTTGAATGTGTCCATAACATTTGCATTTATGACATTGGATCCCTTTGCCTCCTTAAGAACGGTTGAGGTTTTGACTTGTATAATAATAAGTGTCTGGGTGGTGTAGTTGGTTATCACGCTAGTCTCACACACTAGAGGTCCCCAGTTCGAACCTGGGCTCAGACATTTTTTTTTGAAAAAATAAAAACATATGGGCTCGCCATTATCTCTAACACCTTGCATGTCTTTGATGTGAGTAGTGAACGTCACAATATTTTTTTAACTTTTTCTTTGTTTCCTTATAAAACATCGACATTTAGCTTGAATGTGTCCAAAACATTTGCATTCATGACATTGGATCCCTTTGCCTCTGTAAGAACGGTTGAGGTTTTGAGTTGTATAATAATAAGTGTCTCGGTGGTGTAGTTGGTTATCACGCTAGTCTCACACACTAGAGGTCCCCAATTCGAACCTGGGCTCTGACATTTTTTTTTTACAAAATAAAAACATCTGCACTTGAACAATGATGGGCATTATTATGATAATGAGAGGCAAGAAAGATTGTTCAACTATAAAAAACGAAAAGAAATCGGCTCTACCCTAATAGTTGTGTTTCACATGATATAAAGACTATATATATATATATATATATTATCATTGATGACATTGTAACTTTTTCTTTGTTTCCTTATAAAACATCGACATTTAGCTTGAATGTGTCCAAAACATTTGCATTTATGACATTGGATCCCTTTGCCTCTTTAAGAACGGTTGAGGTTT